>NC_044312.2:115674868-115715915 GCF_007474595.2 Lynx canadensis | reverse complement strand
GATAGATGGATGGTTGGATGGATGACAGATGGATGGGTGGAAGAAGAGATGGATGGATGGATGGATGGATGGATGGTTGGATGGATGGATGGTGGATGGATGGATGGATGGTTGGATGGATGGTTGGATGGATGACAGATGGATGGATGGAAGAAGAGATGGATGGATGGATGGATGGTTGGATGGATGAATGACAGATGGATGGATGGATGGATGGATGGATGGATGGAAGAAGAGATGGATGGATGGATAGATGGATGGTTGGATGGATGACAGATGGATGGATGGAAGAAGAGATGGATGGATGGATGGATGATGGATGGGTGGATGGATGGATGATGGATGGATGGATGGATGGTTGGATGGATGAATGACGGATGGATGGATGGATGGATGGAAGAAGAGATGGATGGATGGATGGTTGGATGGATGATGGATGGATGGATGGATGGATGGGTGATGGATGGATGGATGATGGATGGATGGATGGATAGGTGAGTGGCTGGGTGGATGGATGGGTCTGTGGATGTATGGATGGATGGATGGATGATGGATGTGTGGATGGATGATGGATAGATGGATAGGTGAATGGGTGGGTGAGTGGATGATTGATGGATAGATGGATGGATGGGTGGATGGATGGATGGATGGATGAGTGGGTAGGTGGGCGGATGGATGAGTGAAGGGATGAACAAATGAAATCTCTTAGGGTGAGTGGATGTGCCTTCTGTAGCAACTCCTCAGAGCTCACACCCCATGAGGGCTTACCATACACAGACAGTGGCCAAGTGTTGAATTTCCCCACTTCATTAAAGCCCTCCACATCTCCAGGAGGCAGCTGCTCACATTACTCCGTTCCAGAGATGAGGAAACTGAGATCAGGGAGGGTGAAGGAGCTGCCTGAGCTCAGTAGCCAGAGAATGGCAGAGCCATACAGTGGTCCCTGTGAGTCCTGTCTACCCTGAGCTCACGCTGTCCACTGATTGACAGTGCTGTGGCCATTTTTCACGGAAGTTTGACCATTGCTCTTTGGAGAAACCCGATATGAGTAACAAGAAATCAGAGGCTCCCAGCTGCTAGGATTTTGACTGAGATTGCCTCAGATCTATGGATGAGCTTGAGAATTGGATCTTAGCGATACCACATCTTCCAACGCACAGAAACAGTCTCTCTCTCCATTGGTTATGTAATTTTTCTCAGCAATGTGTTGTGGCACTCAGTCACGTGGGCCTGCCACATCTGTTGTCAGATTTTTCTCTAAGTATTTCATATTTTTCACACTTTCACACTATTGAAAGTGGTGCTTTTATTTAAATTTCTCATTGTTGCCAGTTTATGAAAATATAATTGATTTTTGCATATTGATCCTGTAGTACCTACAACCTTGATAAATTCACCCGTTAATTACAGTTAATTTTGTAGATTCCAGATTTTGTTCATAGGTGGTCATGTCATCTGTGAATAAAGACACTTTTACTGCTTCCTGGCTAGTCTAGATGCGTTTTTTAAGTTTATCTCTCTTGCTGGCTGCACTGGCTGTGGTTTCCAGCACAGCAGTGGCTGGATAAGGTGTGAGCCCGTATCCTGGTCTTTTTCCTACTTTCAGGAACAAGCATTCAGTCACTAAACATGATGTCAGCCATAGTCTTTTTATGAATGCTATTTACCAGGAAAGTCTTTTCTTTTAGTTTGCTGAGAGTTTTTATCAGAATGGGTGTTGAATTTTGAGAATTTTGTTGTTGGCATCTATTGAGAGGATCATACGATTTTTCTTCTTTAGTCTGGCAATATGATGAATTACATTGACTTGAATCCTAAACAACCCTGCATTCCTGTAATAAACCCCAATCAGTCATGATTTCCATAGGCTGTTAGATTCAATTTACCAAAATTTTATTTAGAGTTTTTGCATCTATGTTCATGAGGGCTGTTAGTCCATAGTTTTCCTTTCTTGTCGTGTCTTTGTGTGGTTTGGGCATCAGGGTAATTAATACTGACCTCAGAGAAAGGGGTGGGAAATGTTCCTTCCTTTTCAATTTTTCTGGAAGAGTCTGTGCAGCATTGGTGTTATTTCTTCTTTAAATGTTTGATGGGGATGCCTGGATGGCTCAGTCAGTTAAGCGTTCATCTTTGGCTCAGGTCATGATCTCACAGTTTATGAGTTCGAGCCCCGTGTCAGGCTCTGTGCTGACAGCTCAGAGCCTGGAGCCTGCTTTGGATTCTGTGTTTCCCTTTCTCTGCCCCTCCCCTGCTCACACTCTGTCTCTCTCTGTCTCGCAAAAATAAATAAACATTAAAATTTTTTTTTAACGTTTGATGGAATTCACCATCTGGGCCTGGAGCTTTCTTTGTAGGAAGGTTTTTGGTTTTATTTTCCATTTCTTTAATAGAGAGAGCCTTTCCAATTACTTCTGTTTGAACAAGCTTTACTAAATTATGTCTTTCAAGAAATTTGTCCATTTCATCTCAGTTGCTACATTTAGTGGCAGAAAGTTATCCATAATATTCCCTTTATTATCTTCCTAACATCTGTGGGATCTGTAGTGATGTCACCTCTCATTCCTAGTCTTTATACTCTGAGTCTTCTCTATTTCCTATCAGTTTATCAATGTTATTGATCTTCTCAAAGAACCAGCTTTCTGATTCATTGATTTTTTTCCTCTGGTGCTTCATTTTGTTTTTTGCTTCATCTTATTCCTTTCTTACTCTAGGTTTAATTAGCTTTTTTTTCTTTCCTAATTTCTTAAGGTGGAAGCTTAGGTCACTGATGCAAGACCCTTCTTTCTTCTTCTCTATTGTAACTGTTTAGTGCTATACATCCCCCAAATCCTGCTTTTGTGGCATCCCACAAGTTGTGAAGCCCCCTCCTCCCAGAGGCTCTGTCTCTGGGGCCCCACTTGTCCCCTCACCTGCTCTGTAGCCTCTCTCTAGCCCTTGGACCCTGGACTGACCCAAAAACCCACCCTTTATCAATTACTGTCCCATAAGAAAAAGGAAACCACACTAGGCATTTCAAAAAGAGAGGATTCAGAGAATTGGTTACTCAGGTGCTAGAGGCTGGAAGAGCAAAAGGGGGCCCTGAGTCACTGACATTAGGAGTAGCAGAGAGCAGCTTCCACTCCCATAGCTGGGTGGGGACAAAAAAGGACAGGTGGGGTCACCAAGACCTGGAGCAGTATGGGGGGTGGGGCACTGAGGGGTTTGGCATGGCTGGTGGTGGGAGTGCCCAAGGGTGGGAGCCATCCTCTGTGAGTGGAGGGGCTCCAAAGGAGCTGGAAAAAGGAAGCAAATCCATTCTCCCCTCCCTCCCCATCTGTCAACAGTGACTTCCAGGAAGCCAGCTGGCCAGGGAGCCTGCAAACATAGTCTGCAAAGTCCCAGCCACAGGTATCAGTCAGCTACTGCTGCATAACAAAACATCCCAAACCCAGTGGCTTAAAATGATAAGCACTGAGTAAATGATAGATAGATAGATAGATAGAAAGATGATAGATGATAGAGATAATAGATGGAAATAGATAGATGGATGTGTAAATGTAGCTAAGACACAAACATGTACCTCTGAGAGGACCTGTGTTCCAGGAGTCATGACCACACCCAGGGCCCAGGTCTTGGCTTTTAAATGCTATTCTCCAGGGGTGCCTGGGGGCTCAGTCAGTTAAGCGTCCAACTCTTGACTTTGGCTCAGGTCATGATCTCACGGTTAGTGAGTTTGGGCTCCGCATCGGGGTTCTGCACTAACAGCACGGAGCCTGCTTGGGATTGTCTCTCTCTCTCTCTCTCTCTCTCTCTCTCTGCCCCTCCCCTGCTCTCTCTCTCTCTTTCTCTCACTCAAAATAAATAAACAAACATTAAAAAATAAAAGTAAATAAATACCATTCTCCAACAAGAGGAAACGGGGCTCCTTGGAGAAGCAATTGAGTTTCTGGAAAAGGAAATTATGAAAAAGCCCGGAGCACTTCGTGGCGGCAGAAAGTAAGGCACTGTTCCAAAAATGACGGATGTGCGTCACAAGGCCACAGAGGGCCGCCTGAGGCAGCACCCAAAGGCTGGAGCCAGAACAATTTAAGCAAAACAAGTCTGTGGCTGTAAAATGAGATTACAACCCAGGGAATCAAACAACTATCAATGAGTCCATTGTGATATGAATGATTAAGTACATGAATGGGAAGGAACAGGTCATTCTTATGGAGGAGTTCCGACCGATTAATGTACAAGGGGACAGGGAGGCCGAAATCACCAGCAGACACTGTGGGATTGATTGCAGGCGGTGCCTACTGACAGATGTCGCGGCCGGGGCCCACGTCTGAAGAGAAACACGCACAGAGACTCAAAGTAACTGCCTGCAGATAGTCATAAGTTAAGCAGTAGCAAAACGGTAAGGAGTAGAAAAAGTGGTGGAGAAGCCTGGCAGGCACCCCCTCACCCACAGAAGGGGGTTAGCACGGCCGGGAACCCAGCACAGCCACGTCGGGAACCCGCGTCGCACGCTAAGAGGGGCACCTCACCTCTGCCAAACCTCCACTCAGCCGTGAGAGAGCGTCCGACAAACTCAACTTGAGGGACGTTCTACAAAATAACCGATCGGGGCTGTTCAAAAGGACCAAGGCCGAGGGAGACAGGGGAGGGGCAAGGAGCTGTCACGGAGCAGAGATGTGGCAGCCAATGTGATGTGCGATCTGGACACAAGGGCACAGCGGAGAGGCCAGAGACGTCCAGAGAGAGTCCGCGCGTGGTGCCCGACGGGAGCCAGCGAGAGTCGTTAGGCTGAGTGCGGCACCGTGAGCGGAAGCTGGTCAGGGTACACGCGTCACCTCTGTGCTGTTTTGCAACTATTCTGGAAGCCGAAAATTATTTCGAGTTAAGGTGTGTGGAAACAAGCACTTATTATTACTCCGGGTCACAGGCGTCTGGCCTCGGTCCTGGCCTCCCTGGGTCCCACGCACTTGCTCCGTGTCAGAGCCACCACCTGACCTCCCCTCAGAAGCCACCCCAGCCAGGACGGCGGCTCCACGTCTCACGCCGCGGCTCGGAGGCAGGAGGGACCGCCGGCCACTCCCGACCGGTGACTCCAACAGCGGGTCCCGCGTCCGTGGTGGGAGCGGCCCTCGCTTAGGAACCAAGCCCTCCAAACGCGAATGAGGAACCACACTGGAAGAGCAGGTGGCCGGGCGTGAGAGCGAGCGCCACCAGGACCCCGAGAAGAGGCATGGACGTCGCCTCCCTCCCGGCCAGCCCCCGGTGGGCACCACAGCCGGATCGGCTCGGGCCGTCGGTCTGACACCAGGCCGGCGCTCACGGGGCGCAGGGCCTGGTGAGGGAGGCAGGCGCGGCTGGAGGCCTTGCTGGCCTTCTTTGCTCCAAGGAGAAAGCGTCAGCGGGAAGCCGTGGGGCGTCGGGGCGCAGGGCCGCGCCCCGTGGGCAGCAAGCAAACCCACGCCCAGGGAAACGGGGCCGGTTGCTGGTCCTCCGTGACGGATGAGGACCCACGGCTGGCCTGTCCCCTGTCCCCCGGGGCTGGCTCTGCGATCAGCAGGCAGAACCTCCATCCTGCCATGAGGGCCACTGTGCTCACGGGCCACTGAGCGAGCCACAGAGGGACCCGGGAAAGAGGCGACGGGCGCCATCTGAACTGGTCCTCTGGCATCCTGGGTGGGCACTCACGTGGGGCACCAAGGGCTGCACCCCTGCCCATCGCAGGGGCGCGTCCGGCCCCTCCTCCCCAGACTGCTCGATCCCGTCTTACAACCGTTTTCTAGGCCCCGGGGCATTCGGCCAAGTCTCCAGCCGCTCTCTGGGGATCCGTGTGGGTCCAGACCTCTGGCCACTTCCCAGTCCCGGCAAGTAGCCCCTGGATGAGCAGGCCAGAGCTCTGTCTGTAGGGGCCAGCCGCACCCCTGCCACACCACCTCTGAGGCTCGTCCCAGCGGCCGCTCAGCAGCAGCACTGGGGGGCGTCCAGTGGCCTCCAGCAAGCGCGTCCTGACAGAGCCTTCCCTCCCGCCCAGGGCCCCCCCCCCCCCGCTTCCCCTGCACACCTGGCCGACACCCCTCGGGCACAGCCCTGCTTGTGGGGACGTCGCCCCAGCAGGTGACGTTCGGACCAGGGGCCGACGGTAACCAGTGGGCAAATCCTTCCCCTTCCCCCCAAACCAGTGGACCATGAAGAAACGGTACAGCTGCGGGGACAGCCCCCAGGGGGAAGCGGCCTCCCGGGCCCACCACCGACTTGCTCAGTGCCTCACTGTGCCCCCCCTGCTGTCCGGGCCCTGAAACACAGCTGTGCCGGAGTTCGATGCCCCAGACTCTGCTCCGCGGCCACGAGCTGCCGGCCGAGCCCACGCTCCAGCCTCCGTCCTACTGGGAGCCAGCCGACGACCCCGCAGGACCCCGTAAGCCAGGCCCCAGCCTCAGGCAACCGGCCACAGCTGTGGACGGAGGCAGTGGCCCTGCCGCCGGTGGTCCCCCCACACGGCCTCCCCAGCCCCACGAGCGGCCCTCCCGATTCGCAGGCGCCACCTCCCAGAGCCCGGCAGGGCCCCGCGGCCTGCCCACAGCGTGGCAGGCCAAGGACTCTGCTCACAGGGCAGCAGAGCTCGATGGCCCCACTCGCTGGCCCCGTGCCAGCCAGCCCCACGGGGCCCAGGAGCAAGGCAGGACCCACTTCTCCAAAGCAGGACGGTGCTCTGCAGAGGTGCCTGGGCCTCCTCCAAATACCCAGGGCCCCGAGTCGTGACCCTCCCATAGGGCCTGAGCTGGACAGAACGTCCCGTCGGCCACAGAAACTTCTAGCAAGTCGGAGAAACCTGAACCGTGACAGGTGTCACGAACGGACGGGAGTTCGCCCGGGGAATCGTTACTTAGTTCTGAAGGCCGCACATCCCGACGGGGACCCGGGCATTAGCAGACGCAGGCCGTGAGCCCAGAGAACAGAGAGGGAGAGGGGGGCTTACGGGACCCAGGCGCTCAGACCCGGGGCCGAGCTGGTGTGCGCAGGAGGCACCGGGCGGCTGGTGGGGGGCTGAAAGGGGCAGGAGGCCCGCTGCCCCCACCGACGACCGCCCACGGCAATGCCCCCCATGGCCCCCGATGCCCCTCCACGCCAGCACCCCCGCACCCCTCCATGCCTGGCCCCCCAGCTCGCCTCTCCCAGGCTCCCCCTCCCATGCTCCCACCCTCCCCTCACCACTGATGCACCCCCACGCACCCCCAACACCACCCAATGCATCCCCTCTGCTCTCTGCCCCCTTGCCGACTGCCCCCCTGGCCTCCACACCCCTCCACGCCTGCCCCCCTCTGTCCCCCCACCTGTACCCCCAAACACCGACACCCCACACACACACCCCACCACCCCGGTGTGCCCCCCAAAGCAGCGCCCAAGCTCCTCGCCACGCCCCCCCCAGTGCCTGCTGCTGACAAAGCCCACAGGGAAGCAGCAGGAAAGGGGGTCGGTCCAGAGCCAGGGCCCTGTGCCCCGCAAAGCCTGCTTCTTTCCCTCCCTCCAGGGCACCATCACCCTGGTAAATGCCGCAGGTCCTTTGGGGAAGGCGGGGACAAGGTGACCAGTGGACGTGTGCAGCCGTGCCCTGGGGTCCTCCCCCTAAGCACGGGGACAGGTAGTGTCACAGCCTCCTGCTTGTCCCCTCCCTGCCACCTTGGATCTCCACCGGGGCGAGGATCGTCTCCTGCTAGTGTGTTCGTTCCCTTAGCTGCTGCTGAAAACATCAGCGTCCAAGAGCCTCTCCCCACCCTGCCGGCCGGGGGCAGGCAGAGCCCCCCGGTGCTCCCGGATCCGGAAGGGAGGCTGTGCTGGGACGCTGTGGTTGGACGACGCCCAAAGGACACGTCTGCCTGGCAACCTCGAGGGTCACCATCTTTGGGCCCGGGAGGAGATCATCCTGGGTTTAGGGTGCACCTAAATCAAATGCCAATATCCTTACAAGAGACAGGAGGGGACACCCGGAGAGACACAAGAAAGAAGGCCAAGTGGCCACGGCGGCAGAGGCAGGAAGGGTTCTCCCAGAGCCTCCAGGAGAGACCAGGTTCGCGACACCTCTCAGATTCCAGATGCCTGGCCGGCCCCAGAACCGTGAGAGTCACTTTCGGTTGTTTTCAGCTCCGTGGTCCGTGGCCCTCTGTTGTGGCCAGCAGGGAGACAGGAGTCCACATGCGGATGGAATCGTTCTCACATGCTACTCTGTGCAACAAATAAAGGAGACAATTTTAAAATAACATTGATGAGAATCTTTGCTATCCTGAGCAATGCTTATATGGTAAAAACAAAAAGCAGAAAAAGCAGCATCCTGAAAAGGGGTTGAATGTTTACCTTTAGGGAAAGAGCGCTTTCCTGAGCAAGAGAGTGAAGGAAGCTGATGAATTTCCCCCCTCCCTAACATGTGACAGAAACCAGCCCCTCGGCTGGTTCCCGTGGGGTCCGGACCGCAGGAGGGGCCCTGCCCCCCAGAGGCGGCGTGTCCCCAGCTGACACAGACAGGCGGCCACTAACGGAGGACGGAGTGCCGGTGCGGGCACTGAGCAAACTGCATTTCGTGTTGTGCTCAGGGTGGTGGCACACAGACCCAGCCGTGGCCACACTGCGTGAGGCTGAAATGCCATAGCCACCTTGTCTCTGCAGAAGGGGACCCAGAGGCGTCGGGAGATTGGACACCAGAGTCCATCTATCATGAAAGCCTCTCGCCCGCCCCGAGGGGTCCCGGACATGCCCGTCTCACCACCATGGACGGGGCCCCCAGGAGTCCTGGCGGAGCCCCGTGGTCACTGTCCTCTGCAGGCCACATCTCCCGGACTGTGGGGGTGGTGGGGGGGGCGGGGTGCTCCAGCCTCTGACCCGGGAACCTGCACGCGGTGAGGGCAGTCGGATCCCAGGGAGCAGGGGCTGAACGGCGGGCAGGGTTTGGCCACCCAAGGCCAGCTGGGCATGGCTCCCGGGACGGACGGTGGAGTCCGGGTGGCCGTCAACACAGTGTGGCTCGCAGCGAGGCGCGGTGACCACGGGGGGATCACGGCATTCCTAGCGGGGAACAGACGGGATGCCCACGGAATCCACACTCGATCGTATGAGCAGAAACGTCCTGGGTCAAGCGGGCAAACGTCCCACCTGAATCCCGACAAGAGAGACACCCGCCCCCCTCCCCCCCCCGCCCCCCCCTCCTCCCACCTCCCTCTCCCCCCTCCGCCCCGGGTCAGCTCCGAGACCAGAGCCAGTTCACGGCCCCAGACCCCGTGCTTGGAGGGAGGACCCCGGGCACGGCTGCACACGTCCGCTGGCCACCTTGTCCCCGCCTTCCGCAAAGGACCTGTGGCGTTTACCAGGGTGACGGTGCCCTGGGGGGAGGGGGGGGAAAGAAGCAGGCTCTGGGGGGCACGGGGCCCTGGCTCTGGTCTGACCCCGATTCCCAGAGGCCCCAGACGTCCCTGTAACCAGCAGTCGGGGCTCACGGGGGCCCACGGACTTCTAGCCCAGGGCCACCTCGCACTGGGGCCAGCGGGTCCCCACCCCCCGGCGCGCGGCCTCCTCTCCAGCAGCACAACAGGAGAGACTCACAACTGGGGAGACCCCACATCCGCGCGTCCCTGAGCCTACCAGCCTCAAAGGGCCATAACCAAACCCACAAGAAGACTGTCTCCAGAAAATGCGAAAGAAATGAGACCCCACATTCGCCATCGCCTTGGCGGGGCGGTGAGTGCTCTGGCTAGTGGGGTGCTGAGCGTCATGGGGTCCTCAGGTCACAGACAGCTGCGCCCTGTCCCCTGAGCCAAGGGCAGCGAGGTTGCGCCATAAAATATTGCACAGCCGTTAAAAATTATGTCCTTAGCAAATATTTAATGTTAAATTCAGTTGGGAGTGCCCACGGGCACCAGGGCAAGAAGACCCATAGACACTGTTTCAGCCCCAGCGCGACCCGGTGGGGGCAGTACCGCGGCCATCCCCATCAGCGATGAGCATCTGTGTCCCCAGGAGGACAGGTCCACGCCACCCGGCCGGCCAGCTGTGCCCCCTCCCCAGGCAGGGAGACCCCCGCTGGTGGGGGGGGTGCCCTTGAGTGGCGGGTGATCGCTGCCACCCTCCCAGCCGCTGGCCCTGCCCCTCACGTCACTTCTCTGCTCGTGGCCAGGGGAACAGCAGGCGGTCTCCCGGGTCCAGGGACTCAGGACCCTGAGCGCAGATGCGGGGGGACCCTGTGCCTCAGGACCACTGTCCCCCTGAAGGTCCCTGTGTAGAGGCCGGGACAGGGACCCCAGAGAGCACTTGGCATTCAGAGGACTTATGCGATTTAATAAACAGAATCAGGCACAAATAGTCCCTGAGAATGCCCAGAACGGAAATGCTGCCCAGGCCTGCTTGCCCTGATGGCGGTCTCAGGCGGCGCTGGGCACCTCTCCAAATTCCTGCCACGCGATCCGGGCACCCAAGCGCCTCCTGGGTGGCAGCGGCGGAGGGCAGGGCTGACGTGGGCACTACTCACAAAGCAAACACAGAAAGGGGCAGGCCAGCTCCAGGCTCACCCGTGGCCATAAATTCCTGCTTCCTACACCTTGGGCCCCATCTTAGCACAATTAAACAGCACAGTAAAGAAAGACGCGAGTGTCAGCTCCGGGACCCACATCCGGTGTCCAGCCCTCTGGGTTCCGGCCAGACAGGGAGACCTGGGCCCTCGTCCCAGCCAGATGTGCAGGCCTCAGCTCTGACACTCGAGACACTGACTCCTTGGGCCCCGGGGGGAGGCTTCGAGCCCCTTCTAGGGGCAGGAGACCACGGGCACCTCAATCCCTGGGCCAGCTCCCCCAGTGCAGGCACAGAGCCTAGGCCCCCCTGCCTCCGACAGGAGCCAGGGGTGGGGGCTCCCCAGGGAAGGTAAGGGCAGCCGGCGAGGGGCACAGAGCAGCAGAGCCCCCCAGGCTGAACACCCACCCCGGGCTCCGAGGCATCCAGGCCGAGCCCCGCGGGCCTTTGTGAACAGACTTCAAATCAGAAGGCCAGGGCATCACACCAGCCAGGCTGACGGTTGCGAGAAAAGAAACAAAACAAAAGAAAACAGGAAATAACACAGGTTGGCGAGAATGCGGAGAAACTGAACCCTCGAGCACTGTTGGTGGGAAAGCAAACTGGTGCAGCCGCTGTGGACACAGGGCGGAGGGTCCTCAAAAAGTAAAACATAGAATCATCACGTGATCCAGCAACCCCACTTCTCCCGAGGGTGTCCCCCAAAGAACTGAGAGCAGGGACTCGAGTGGGTATTTGCGCACCCACGTTCACAGCAGCTGAAACACGGAAGTGACCCGGTGTCCACCGACGGACAAGTGGATGGACGTGGTCCGTCCGCTCCCTGGACTGTCGCTCAGTCCTGACAAGGAGGGACGTTCTGACACCTGCCACCACGTGGATGGACCCGGGGAACGTGATGCTCACGTGTGATCCACTCACACGAGGTCCCTGGAGTCTCCAGGTTCCCGGAGACAGAGAGTGGACGGTGGGCGCCGGGGCTGGGGGAGGGGCCGGGGTCTGTGTTTCACGGGGACAGAGCTTCCGTTTGGGAAGATGGAAAGTTCTGGAGACTGAGGGTGGGGACGGCTGCACAACAGCATGAACGTGCTTAGCGCCCCTGAGCTGCACGCTTAAGAGTCGGTGATGATGGTACTTTTTACATTGTGTGTATTTTACTATAATAGAAAAAATAAAATTTTTGGAAGAAGAGAAAAACGATTTTAGGTAACGAATAAATGATTGCACGGAGAGCAGCCAGTGCCGGCTGTGGCCCCGGGCAGTGGTCGGGAGCAGAGGCAGCTCTGTGGAGTAGAGGGGTCTGGGTGGGTCAGCACCTGCGCATGGGGGCACCTTGCATCCCCAAGGTCAGACCCCTCCAAGCAGGTGCAAGGGAGCCCAGGAGCACACGCTCTTTCCAGTTGGCAAGAGGGGCGTCCCCAGCTGGACGAGGAAAATGAATCCTCTGTTCTCCCTAATGACAGGGACAGCCGTCTCCACATCAGAACCTCTTCACACCTTAAAAAGTGTCAAGGGCCCCAACGGAGCTTTGGTTTATGTGGGTGAGATCTATCAATATTGGTCACGTTGGGTATTAAAACTTAGAAATTCTTAAAATGTGAGTTACTTCAGTTAAGAATAACATGAACATATCGTATGCTGATATATGTAACGGTTTTATAAAATACAACTTTTGGGGGCACCTGAGTGGTTCAGGCAGTTAAGTGTCCGACTTTGGCTCAGGTCATGATCCCACAGTTTGTGAGTTCGAGCCCCGCGTCGGGCTCTCTGCTGACAGGTTGGAGCCTGGAGCCTGCTTGGGATTCTGCGTCTCCCTCTCTCTCTGCCCCTCCCCCACTCGTGCTCTGTCTCTCTCTCTCTCAAAAATAAATAAACATTAAAAAATAATAATAAAATAAAATAAAATAAAATAAAATAAAATAAAATAAAATAAAATAAACTTGTTTCTTTTCCAACACATAAATTCAGTGAGAAGAGAGGTGTTTGTGCAGATCTGGACTCCGGGCTTCATGGCAGCAGGTTCGTCTCCTGGCTGTGGGTCCACCGTCCGTCTGTCGGGACACCTCGTCTGGATGGAAGTGACCGGAGAAAACACAGCTTCACACAGAAGCGGGAAAAGGCAGGGGCACGTCCATCACCTCCTCAAAGAACGTGGACTTGGTCCTTTGGTTTATTTATTTATTTACTTATGTATGTATGTATTTATTTATTTATTTTTGAGAGAGAGAGAGGGAGACACAGAATCCGAAGGTGACTCGGGCTCCGAGCTGTCAGCACAGAGCCCGATGCGGGACTTGAACCCACAAACCGTGAGATCATGACCTGAGCCAAAGTCAGACGCTCAGCTGACTGAGCCACCCAGGGCCCACATTTCTTATGTTTGTTTGTTTGTTTGTTTGTTTGTTTGTTTTTGGACTTGGTCCTTTGGGAAGAGAGCCACCCCCAGCCCGTGGCAGGTGAACCCACAGCAGCTGACTCTCCCCGTGGGTCACAGCAAAGCCCCTGCCCCCGGTCCATCCTGCTCTGTGATTTCCACACGGCCCGCACTGTCCCCAGAGCCCCGCAGACCGTCCCCCTGCAGATGGCCCGTTCCCAGCAGGGCCTCTCGCGCTCCCTCCTCCACCGCATGGCCCGGCCCTGAGGTCGGGAAGCCGCCTCGCTGGCGTGGCTCCGAACCCCTAACCTGAAAGCTCAGATTTCCCGTGGCAACGACGACGGTCCTGTCCGCTGTTTTCCTTGAAGCCACGGGGTCCCTCGTTCGTCCTGGGAGAAGGGCCGCCAGGGTCCAGGTCTGGGACCCGCCGCACAGCAGCCAGCGCTTCTTCCGAGGGGCCGGCTGTGCTCACACCGCGGCCGCCAGACAGGGCTTCCTGGGGCCGGGCCGTCCTCACCTCGGGGCCAAGACTAGAGGAAGTGAGATGAGGGACGTTCGCTGCCGGGCCCCCCCGGCAGCGTGTGGTGGGGACAGGGTCACCTTGCAAAGGAGCCCCCGGCTTCCCCCAGGCGGCTCCGTACCACCCGTGCCAGCGAGAGCCCAGTGAAACGGGCCAATCACTGGCGGTCTCGTCCTGAAGACAGTCCGGTGCTCACGGCCCCCCCACCAAGGGCCTTGGGGGTCCCAAGGGAATCGTGGGCCACGCCAGGGAGTGGCTGAGACAATTTCCCGTCTGGGAGTGTTACTAGAATCACCCCACGAATATCGATGCCTGGGGAGGGGCCGCCAGCAGGAGCGGAACAAACACTAGCTCCCCTGCCCAGCGTCCCCTTTCAACCTAAAATGACAGTGGGCCCTTCTCCCTCAGTGGACCTTCACCCTCCTCCACCCAAGACGCCGCCAGGCCACGGGAAAGAGGAACCGTGGGCTCCCGGCCCCAGCTCAGGGCCAGGCAGCGGCCGCGGGGCCTCCACCCGTGCCCTGCCTAGGCTGGGTCCCGGTCCCCCTGCCTGGGCAGGGGTGGTCCCCCAGGCCTGTGCCCCGCTGCCGGGCGGGGTGGACTCTGTGTCTGCAGCCCCCGGGGCCAGGGCTCGGCCAGGCAAGGCCAGCAGCTCCTTCAAAGGGCAAACAAAGGTGCCAGTTCCTAGGAAAGGCCGACAGCTGGGGGCCAGGCGGGGAAGGAACCACCGGGGAGGGCCAGTTGTCTGCCCCGCGGCCCCACCCAGTTTATGACCAGGTCCTGTTGTGGGCTCACGTCCAGCACCGCCCTTCCTGTGCCCGCATCTTCCGGGAACCAGCCCTGGGATCTTGGGGCCAGGAGGCCCCCAAGGATCGGTTTGCTTCTCAGACGTGAAGGAGCCTGGCGGCCCCTCGTCCGGATCACAGAATCGAGCAGTGTCCTGGGGAGTACAGTCCCCGCTTGGCACGGCCTTGCCCTCGGGCCCAGGCGGGATGTGCCTGCGGACAGAGGGCTGGGGCTCAGGGCCTGCATGTCTGACACTCACACACTGTCAGGGGCACAGATGGGGCAAGGCTCAGAGGATTGGGGTCAGCTCAGAGGGGTCCGGCCTCGGGGGTGTTGGGTCAGGGGGCTTCAGGGAGAGAGGTTAGGCTGGGGTTACGGGTGAGGGTTCAGGGCTCAGGGCCGAGGGGTTTAGGCTGCGGCTTGGGGTGAGATTAGGGCAGAGGTGGGCTGGGTGAGGCATGAGGGAGGGGAGTTAGGGTGAGGAACCCGGGACCACACCAAGAGCACTGTGTCAGCTACCAGACAGGACCCTCCCCATCCCTGCATCTGTCCCCTGGGCAGGGGGACACTGGCCACACCTAGCCCACCGCAGCCTTCATTCAGCACCCAGGGGGTCCCTCCTGGCCCTGCCCCGGCCCGAGGTGGCCCCTAGAGGGACAGGCTGGGAGAGGAGCAAGGCTGCCTTCTGCTGGAGCCCACCCCCCAGCAACAGGTCAGGTCCCTAGAGGTCATTTCCTCCGGGTCCCCACCCCCCAGCAACAGGTCAGGTCCCAAGAGGTCATTTCCTCCGGGTCCCCACCCCCCAGCAACAGGTCAGGTCAGCAGGGGGAGGAAGAAGGATGGGGGAGAGCGCAGGGGGAGGAGGAGGAGGTGGGCCCAGGCGTGCAGGGCTGGGGCTGGAGGTTTCGGGGGTGTCTGCAGCCACAGGTCCTCACCGGCCTCTTCAGGGCCAGCCCGCTCTTTGCTCTGGGGCCTCCCACCCTCAGCAGGTGCTGCATATATTTGGTGCTCAATAAAAGCTCACAGTTGTTGATGGCAGAGGCCGGTTCCCGTGCCCCTGTGTGGACTGCCACTTCCTATCCCCATCTATGGCCTGTGGTCTGCGTGGTGTCTTGGGGGCAGGAGGGCCAGCTGCCAGGGGAGAGCAGCGGCCCATGGGGCAGAAGTCCCCACAGACACAGGCAGGGCCTTCAGCCGGGCTGCTGGGACCCGGGAGGAGGCCAGCTAAGTCCCTGGCAGTGAGGGGTCTGCCCATGAGCAAACAGGCAGTGACTATGAAGGCCCCCAGCCCAGAAGGGGCCGCCTAGGTGGTGGGCGTGTGGCTGGCTGGGGGTTTGAGGACCTCAGGCCAGACACTGTCCTCAGCTGCCACATCCCCGAACAGCACCAACCACGATGACCACCAAGGTGACTGGGCCTGAGGGGGCCAGCGCGGGCCAGGCTCCAGGTGCGTGTGACCCTGGGTCACCCCCTTCCCTGATGTGGCTCGTCCCCACTTACGGGTGAGTTAGGAAACGGGCTGTTACCCCACCAGGGGCAGCGCTGGACAGGCCAAGCAGGTCTCCGGCCACCGGGACGCTTCCCAGACCAGGCAGGGTTCCGCTGCCAGTGTTTCGAGGAGTGGGGGTGCAGGGGGTCCCGTCCTGAGAAGCCTTGTGGGGAAGGTGCTCTCCCAGGGGCTGGGGGTGGCCAGGAGGAGGCAGTCTCCGGGATCGGGGGTCTGGGGCCCAGCGCATTGGCCTGACACGCCCACCAAGACCACTGACCTTGCCCTCAGCTCCAACAGCACAGAGACTGAGCGCCGGGGCGCTTTTGGGGCGGCGGGCGACACCTCAGAATTCGGGGTCTGTGCGTAGTGACCTGGAGAGGTCTGGCTGGGGAGGCGGAGACCAGCTCTGCCCCAAGTACCATCCCCAGCCGAGCCCGCCCCCTGATGCCCCCAGACTTGCCAGCTGCCCAGTGACCATACAGAGTCCCGGGCCAGGCCCCAGACCCCGCCTCAGGCCAAGGGGCAGGTCTGCGGGGTCCCAGCAGGCACACGTGGAGCCCCCGAGTTCTCTCTCATGGGGGGCAGCCGGTGCTTGTGGACATGTGCTAAGCATCATGATCAGATCTGGGGGTGGGGACCACGGTGCCAGGGAGCCAGGGGCGGGGCAGCCACGGGAGGTGAAGGGAGGGGCGGGTCAAGACAGCTGGATGCCTGTCAACTTCGCAGAAAGATGGTGGGGAAGATCCCACCCGTGAGTCCTTGGTGAGCGGGGTCCCCCAGGGGCGGAAGCCAAGGTGACCTTCCCTTTGACCTTCAGGCAACTGGCCCCTCCTCCCGGGCCAGGCCAGGCGACTGCAAATCATTGGGGTCCTTGTGGGCAGCAGGGGTGGAAAGCTGGTGTCGGAGTCTGAACGTTCACAGGAAAGAGGGACTCAGCACAGCCATGGAGAGCGTGGGGACCAGAGTCCCTCAGGTCAGGTGCAGCCAAGGGCCTCCTCCCCCGGAGCCGCACGCAGGCCCTGCCAGGTCGGGGTGGGGGTCCCGGGAGCTGGGTGCTCCCACCCTCCCGGTGCGCTGTGCTGCCTGCCCACCTGGGCCTGCTCTGGGAGCTGGGGGCCCCCACAGCCTCCTGTGCAGGGACCTCGCCCCTGGGACTGTGTCCCCACCCCCACCTGAGCACAGCTAGCTCTGGAAGCTTCCAGAAGCAGGTGTCACACCAGGATGATGTTCACCAGCAGGTGGCGCCCGGCTCCCGCACTCTGTCCTGGGGGGCGTGTGTGTGTGTGTGTGTGTGTGTGTGTGACCACGTGAGGGAGCAGGCGTGTGGGACCACACACACACGTGAGCGGTGAGGATGTGCACACCAGGGCCAGCATGTGGGCAAGGTGTGTGCAACTGCCCAGGCACTTGGACACATGAGCCTGAGTGTGACAGTGAGTGTGGCCACGCCCACCCCAGGTGCCCTGCAGTCGAGGCCCCTGCCCCCTGGCGGTCAAGCAGACGAGCACCCTCACCGGCCCAGGAACCAAGGTCTTTGTGCACAGTGGGCCCTGGGAGGCGTCCTGCACGGCTCTGGTCCCCTCGGGCCCAGGGGCCCCCGCCCCAGCTGGGACTGCAGGTCCGCAGCCGGCATGCAGGGCGGGCCTCTCCCCTTTCTGTGCCTGGTCCGAACCTGGGACAGCGGCCATCGCTCCCTGTGCTCCCACAGCACGGCCAGGAAGCAACGGTCACTTGCACCACAGGGACCCCTTTGCTCTAAGAGTCACACTCAGTGGGGACTCTGTCCCCAGCTGGTCAGCCGTCCCCTGCTCTGTCACGGCCCTCCCTGCCTGGCCCTGCCCTACGGAGGGCTGCCCACCTCTGACCACGTGGCAGCTCGGCCCAGTGAGCGAGTGCCTGAGGAAATCCCTGAGATTCGGCCTGCCACGCACAAAAGGCCAGTCTGTGTCCCGCATCAAGAAGGGGGCCCTGGCCCCACCCAGAGGCCCCCAGAGGACCATCGGGGGCCCTTTGTGACCCAAATACTTGGGCCCCACCTGGTCTGGGCCCCTCCCCAGGAAGCCAGGGGCCGGGAGAGGACCGAAGGGCCCCAGGGACAGGGGACACGTGACCACTAAGACCTAAGGCCTGTGAGGCTTGGGAAGTGGCCAGAATTACCACTTAGCTCTGGGGGTGGGAAGAGATGGGACCCTGCCTGCACAGGTCGACACAGCCCCTGGCCCCACCCAGCAAGGAGCTGAGACCAGACCAAAAGACCAGAGCCTGTGTCCCCTGCCCCTGGAGAGGGGCCCGTCTCCCCCGGGTGTGGCCTCAGCCGTGTGCACAGGCCAGGGGTAGACGGAGAGCCTCCGATGTCCCCATTTTCCTGAAGAAAGAGTGCAGGTGGCCACCCCCCAGGAGGTGCCAGGGCTCCACAAAGCCAGAATGCCAGAGCTGGACCTGGGACCAGGGTCTGTGACGCAGCACCGGCTGGAGCGGGGGCAGGGCACGGACCTGCGGCCACGTGCACGGTTCTCGAGGAAGCGGATGTGGCCTTTGACCAGCAGATTACAGAGCTGGCCAGCTGGGAAAGTCAACAAAAGCTCTCAAGGAGCAGCTCGCAGGGAACTGCCGGCCCATCAACCCTGCATGGGGTCAGCAGGGGGTGGGCTCATTGGTGGGGGGGGGGGGCAGACTCCAGCCACAGACCCTCGGGGAGCAGAGCCCGGCACAGGGCAGTGAGCACAGACTGCAGTCGTGAAGGGGTCATCACCGCCCTGTCCTGTAGGCTGTGAGTGCCCCAGTGAGGCCGCGGGCCCGGGCATGCCCCATTCATTTGGGTGAGACCCAGGAGGAGACTCATACCCTGGGGGGGGGGGGGGGTCCCGTGGGAGGACCGCTTGTGTGCAGCAGGCTCAGACGCCTGAGGGACAGAGGTCTGGCACAGGGGCACCCACGGCCCAGACCCCTCTGGGGCCAGGCAGGGTCCGGGGAAGGGGCTTCTCCTTCTGCAACAGCAGCCCGCAGTGCAGGACGAGGACAGAGGCCTCGGGAAGACCGGCCTGTCCCACGCACCTCCCGAAAGATCAAAAGGATGCACCGTGCAGCCCCCGAAACAGTGTCTCCAAAGGGCAGAGGGATCCCTGCACTGCGGCCCCGAGACAAGACCCCGGACATGGAAGTGCACAATTGGTGTTGAACCGTGTCTCCCCAATTCCTGGGCTGAAGTCAGCACCCCCACGACCTCGCAAGGGGACCTGATTTGGAAACGGGGTCCTTGCGGGTGTCGTGAGTTAAGATGAGGTCATTAGAGGTTGTCAGGACTATGTCCCAACGAAAAGAGGGAAACTCTGAGTCACAGGGAATGGCCACGCAAGGACGGTGGGGGGGGTGCGTCTATAAGCCCCAGAGAAGCCGGACCGCCAGCGGCTGGGGGAGGGGCATGAGCAGACCCTCCCTCAGGGCCTCACGGGAACCCACCTGCCGGCACCTGGGTCTGGGACTCCAGCCTCCAGAGCGGGGAGCGTGGACGCCTGGTGTCGGGGCCGTCCCGGGAGAGGGATATGGGTGCGGGGCACACAGAGAAGGAGCAGGTGCTCAGAAGGTTCGCGGGTTTGGACACGGGGACTCCGGGGGCGGGGGTGGTGGCGGCCCCTTCTTGCTACTTTTATGCATTTTTCCACATTTTACTTAGTGACTATGTACCACGGTGCGATTTTTTTTTAAGTTCCATCTCATCCGGGACGTCCGCCTCCAGCAAAGGAAGTGACGGAGACCAGTCTCCCTCCTCCCCGAGGCTGAAAGGTGGATCACAGTATGGAAAATAGCCAAGACACTGGTCACCGGGCAGCGAGGGTCGCCATCCCGGAAGAGAAGGTTCCCGGTCACCGCAGGGAGGGGGCCGGGAGGAGCTGGGCTGTGACCCCGGGAGGGCAGGGGAGACGCGGGGTCGGGGAGGGCAGGGCTGCGCAGGAGTTAGGGTGAGCCGGAGGGGTGCCCACGCGGTTACGGCAGCCGAACCCCGCGTGTCCACAGAGGCACCATAAGGGCTGAAGCCGTTCCTCGGGGACGGGGACGGTGTCAGGGAAGCCGAGGTCGTAGGTCCAGAGAGGAACCACGCGCTGGGGGGATCAGACGAGAAACAGGAAGGAAGTCACAGCGAGACCGGCCGCAAAGGAACCAGAGTGGGGACGCATCTCTAGAGACGAACACACATGACCCGGTGGCCGGTGATTCCGTCAGAACCACCAAGGGACACAAAGGAAAAGAAACTGGCATCCCAGGGAAACGCCCCAAAAACAAAGGCAGGAAGAAGGCGTCCGCAGACACCGAACGGTGTCGGGAGGTGAAAACAGGCCTGCTGACGCGCGCACACGGGCGTGGAAGCCTGCCGTGTTGTATTTCAGCCTCTTCGGAGATAACCCGCCACGGGGACGGGCGCGGGCGCGGCGCAGGCTCCGTGGCACGTGGGGCGGTGTCTCCCGGAGCTGGCCTGTGACTCGGGCAGTCGGGCTGTCGCGCGTGGCACGGTGAAGGGGCACGAGGACTCACGAGAAAGTATTCAGCTGATCCAAAAGAAGCAACAGAAGACGGAAGAAAGGGAACCAGAGGCAGGAGGGTGACTGGAGCCCGAGTCTCAATGGCTGCATTCGGCACGAGGCCGGGGGCCCAGGAGCCCCACACGGGTTCTCAGGCCGCATAAACTAGCTGGTCACCTCTGTAGTTGCCTAAAGAAACCCACTGTCAGTATAAAGGCGCACGCGAGTCTTCAAGGCAGAGGCACAGAAGAGGACATGCGAACACACTGAGACAAGGATCCAGGGACAATGTTAACGCCAAAGACTTCAGAGCAGAGAATGTTAGCAGACAAGAATAAAGTCACTTCGTAATGATAAAGTGTCATTTCCCGGCTACAACACTGAAAAAGCGTAATCCATCAAAGAAAACTCGGTAAACTGGACACTGTCCAGATTGAGGATGTCTGCTCTTTTTTTTTAATTCTTTTTTTTAATGCTCATTTCTTTCTGAGACAGAGCATGAGCAGGGGAGGGGCAGAGAGAGAGGGAGACACAGAATCCGAAGCAGGCTCCAGGCTCCGAGCTGTCAGCACAGAGCCCGACACGGGGCTCGAACCCACGAACCGTGAGATCACGAACTGAGCCGAAGTCGGTCGCTCAACCGGCTGAGCCACCCAGGCGCCCCAGGACATCTGCTCTTTGAGAGACATGATTAGGGTATCTCGGTAAGCCACACGCAGGAAGAAATCACTCTGAAACCCTGCGTCTGATGAAGAAGGACTCGTGTCCAGAATAGATCAAGAGCCCTCGGAACTGAATCAAAGCCAAATAATCTGGTTTTAAAATGTGCAAAGGTGTGAACAGGCACTTGACCAAAGGAGATACACGGACGGGTGGGGGCGCCTGGTGGCTCAGTGGGTTGAGCACCTGACTCAGCTCAGCTCATGATCTTGAGGTGTGTGAGTTTGAGCCCCGCCTGGGATTCTCCCTCTCCCTCTCTCTCTGCCCCTCCCTGCTCTCTCTCAAAATAAATAAATAAACTTTAAAACCGGGGTGCCTGGGTGGCTCAGTCGGTTGAGTGTCCAACCTCAGCCCAGCTCCTGATCTCACAGTTTGTGAGTTCGAGCCCCGCGTCGGGCTCTGTGCTGACAGCTCAGAGCCTGGAGCCTGCTCTGGAGTCTGTGTCTCCCTCTCTCTCTGTCTCTCTCAAAAATGAATAAACATGGGGCGCCTGGGTGGCGCAGTCGGTTAAGCGTCCGACTTCAGCCAGGTCACGATCTTGCGGTCCGTGAGTTCGAGCCCCACGTCGGGCTCTGGGCTGATGGCTCAGAGCCTGGAGCCTGTTTCCGATTCTGTGTCTCCCTCTCTCTCTGCCCCTCCCCCGTTCATGCTCTGTCTCTCTCTGTCCCAAAAATAAATAAACGTTGAAAAAAAAAAAATTAAAAAAAAAAAAAAATGAATAAACATAAAAAAAAAAAAAACCACAGAAAACAAAAGAAGGCACACGATGGCAAGTGAGTGCGTGTGCGGGATGCGGCTCCTCTCCTGCTACAACGGCCATGACGCTCCCGCCAAGTGCTGGAGGAAACAGAGGGTGCGGGGATGCGAATCAGTGCGGCCGCTCTGGGGAGCAGCTCGCCCGGCCCCTGAGAAGTCAGAAAGCCACCAGCCACGTGCCCGTCATGCCACGCCCGGGCATCACGCACGTGACTTGTGCGCACACGAGCGCCGGGGGAGCGGACGAGCAGACCGCGGCGCCCCGCCAGGGAGCGCTGCTCGTGGCTGAAACGGAACAGAGTGCTGGTCAGGCAACAGCGGGGATGAATCTCAAACGATTTCGCTCAAAATGCCGAACGAAACCAGCCAGATGAAGGAGTCCATACGGCAGGATTCTCTTGACACAAAATCTGGACGATGCAACGGAGCCTGAGTGTGTGCGCTGGGTCCGTGTGCTGCCCGTGCGGATGGGTCGCAAAAGCGCTCGAGGCCACCTGGGGCCCTGCTGTCCCCGTGGTGGTGGCGGGAATGTGCTTGGGTCAAAACCCAGTAAGCGGCACTCTTCAGACACATGCGGTTTTTGGTGGCTCAGTTACACCTGCCTGAGCTGCTAAGGAAAACAAGAGTGAAACCAACACCCCCAACAAAAAGTCATGCTTTTACCCACTGGGAGGAGAAGAGAGACTCCATCCCGTGGCTCCTAGGGTTCCAGAAATGGTCCTAACCTCTGAGGGGCGTGGGGTCACGGGGACCCAGCTCTGAGCCTGGAAACGATGGAGAGCGATGAGCGGCAGAGGAGTCCTGCCTCCGCGGCGGGGCTGGGAGTGGGGTGCGCGGAAGTGTCCTCTGGCCAGGGTCCAGCCACCACCAGCCGGGGCCCTCTCGCCCCTCCCCCCCCCCGTGTCCCTCCTGAAACTCTGCAGAGGGAGGCCACCGAGGCCACCGCCTGCACACGGCAGGTGTCAGTGCCCCCAACAAGCCTCCGAAGGTGAGTCGGCCACACCATCCGTGTCACCTCCTCTTGTGCTCAGGTCGGGGGGGAAGGTTAGGGTCAGAGGGACCTCTGTGTCCCTCCACCCAGGTGCAGCCCACTTTCCTAACCCCAGCCACGGGGGCTGCTTTAGCAGGAGGGGACCGTGGAACTGGCTGTTCCCAAGGCCAGTCTCAGCCCCCTGCCCCCTGATGCTGGGTGGGTCTGGAGCCTCAGACCCCCTGGGACCTTCCCTGCCACGCAGGCTTTTTCGGGGCCTTGGCCCTCTCGTCCAGTGTGTTCTGGGCCCCCCTGGAGGGCAGGCCAGCAGCGGTCCGAGGGCTGGGAGTACTTGCTTAGCAAGTAGGGAGTACTTGAGGCCCCCCTGGGCCGGCCCCTGGTGTGAGTGGCCCTAGAAGGCCACCTGGTCCCGTACGGTGTGCTCTGTGTCCTTGACCGGCCACATGGAACCAGCCATTGTGGGCCACGGGAGCGCCGGTCTTGCTCCCGGACCACTGCAGGCCACACCGGGCAGTGCCAGCCTGCCCCAGGACCCCTCGGACCTGGCCGGGCCCACCCTCGCCGGCTGCCTCTCCCCTTCGTGCAGGGCCCCTCCTCTTTCCCCCACCCCCGGTCCTCAGTTTATCCATTTCCTCCAGCTCACTCTAGAGCCAGGACACACTCTGGCGCGACCTCTCCCTCCCTTGGCCCAGCTCCTGGCCTTGAGGGTCTGTCTGGCCCACACTTTTAGCCCACCTCCTCCGGGAAGCCTTCCTGGGCCGCTCAGGGCCTTCCCAGCTCAGAAGACGTCTGCCCTCAGAGACCACCCGACTCGTGGCCCGGCAGGACCCCCAAGCCTGATCACCTCCCACACTGTGATGAACCACCTGCGTGCGACCACCCCCCAAAACCTCATATGTTGAAGCTCTTACCCAAAGGGAGTGGAAT
Organism: Lynx canadensis; assembly: GCF_007474595.2. Taxonomy (NCBI): domain Eukaryota; kingdom Metazoa; phylum Chordata; class Mammalia; order Carnivora; family Felidae; genus Lynx; species Lynx canadensis. The sequence goes on along the minus strand of NC_044312.2, from coordinate 115,692,311 downwards.
TGGGAGGTGGGCCCTTGGGAGCTGATGGGGTCGTGAGGCTGGGGCCCCCCAGGATGGGATTCGTGCCCCTGTAAGCAGAGGCAGCTCCTTCCTGCCTCTCTCCCCGCGTGAGCACGCGGCAAGGGCCGGGGAGGGCTGTGGCCACAGCGCGGACCCACGTGACGGAGAGAAGCAAGCGTGTGCTGCAGACGGCTGCCCCGTCTGGGCGCAGCCGGAACTGGACGCCCCCCAACATGACCCCCCTATTCCCAATGTGCTCGCCAACGTCAGCCTCCACCCCCTGGCCACCAGCGGAGAGCAAACACTCCAGAACCTGCCACCTCCATACTTGGGAGGCCAGATAACCCCCCCGCCTGGCTCGCGGTGTTCCTGCCACCGGGGCCCAAACCCCAAATCCTGCCTGACCGACCTTATCTGTTTGCTTTTCTCCCAACATCCGCTGGCAATCGGGGCCCCAGCACAGAGGTGCGGGGGGCACTCAGCCAAGGCGGGGAGGGGGGGGCCGCTGGGGGCCAACCAGGGGCTGGGGGCACATCACTGCAGTCACTCCCAGGGGGCCCTCAGCTGAGGGGACAGAGGGTTCCGGACCCTCCACTCGGAGCTGGGGGAACAAGCCAGTCAGCTACCACGGGAAGCAGCACAGGGTCCCCCCACCCCGACGGAAGGCAGGGGGTGCCGGCCGGTGCCCTGGCCTCGGGTGGGCAGCACCCACCCCAAATCCAGGCCTAGGGCAGGCAGAGGTTAAAGGTGCAGACCGAGCAGGGTCAGGTGCGGGGTTGGGGGGAGGGCAGGCGGCAGGGTGGCCCCGGGACCACAGGAGGGGTGGCTCAGGGAGCAGGGGTGGCCCAGGGGCCCCTTGCCTATGGTGCTGCCTCAGCAGGGCTGGGGTCTGGAGGGGTCAGTAAGCAGCAAGAGCTGACCCGGGAGGGGCGCAGGGGGCCAGAGAGCAGGGCAAGTGAGGCAGGCTGGGGCATGACGGGGGTACCTGGAGGGGTCGCAGGCCTGTAGCTCCAGGGCTGGGGGTCTTGAGGAGGAAGGGGCTGCAGATTGCCGGGGGTGGGGATCAAGAATGACACTTGGTGGGGAGAGAGAGAGAGAGAGAGAGAGAGAGAGAGAGAGAGAGAGAGAGAGAGAAGGAGGGGCACCTGCTGGGCCCCCAGCTACACGCGGATCTTGGGGCAAAGGTGGGGCTGGAGTGACTCTCGCCACAGGCCAGAGGTCCCTCCACTGCCGGGTCCCCTCCCAAGCCCCTCCAGGCCCTGGGTGTCCTGGTCTGCACAATCTCCCCAGTCGGCGGGTGCCCAGGGGCTGAGTCCAGCCCCTCAGCTCTGTCCTTGATGTCAGGGGTGGAGGACGCCCCACTTCGCACCCAGCAATGGAACCCCATGTGGGCCACACACCCCAGCGCTGTCGGTCACCACGGCCTCCCTGGCTGCTGCCGGGCCCACCCCTCAGAAAGGTCACGGCCGCTGGCCAGGCCCGGGGCACATTCGGCTCCCGTATGGAAACCTTTCCCCAAAGCCGTGGTCTTCGGCACTTGGATCAGGCGGTGATCGCTGGGGCCGAGCCGTGGTTCGAGCCTGGGGTGAAGCCTGACCCGCCTTCCCCTGAGGAATGCCACACCTGGCCGGTGGGGCCCAGAGGGGCTGGCTGGCCACTGTGTACTCTGGCGCCTTCACCTCCACAAACCTGGGTCCAGCAAACCCAGGGTCTTGGGGACCCCAAGCCTGCTCAGGAGCTTTCTGGAAGCACCTGCCGGCGGTGAATGCCTCCATCCTCAAGCAGGCTCTCGGTCCCAAGTGAAGGTCAGGTCAAGGCCTCCGGGAGAGCCACCACCTAGGGGCCAGCACCCGCCCTCCGAGTGGGCCGTGAAGGGCCCCTTTGCGGAGACACTGAGCCCTGGGGCTGCGGGCCCTCTGGAGCGCCAGCCGGGGCCCGGGGCCAGATGTGCCGCTCAGGGCCCCGCCATGCAGACAGAGGGCGAGGGCAGGGGTCTGAGTTGGGGCGTGAGGCCGAACAATCACCCACTTGTCCAGCCCGTGGGTTCCGCTTCCCAAGGCTGGCCAGCGGGCTGTGCCTTTATCACCCGCACGGCCGGGAACAATGGGTGCACACAGTCTTATCTCCTACTGTTTGCTCAGCACATTCAGGGCTCCCAGGTCAGCAAAGAGAAACGCCATTCTGCCTGATTTCCCGCCAAACCGGTGTATAGAAAGGGACCTGGGACCCACGGCTCCAGGCGAGAGCCGTCCACTAACTGTGCACACAAGGCCTGAACAGCTCGGAGGTGACAGCCCCTGGAATGTACAGCTTTTTCCAGGAAACTCAAACCGAGTCTCACACATGCACACGTATACAGATTTCTTTAGTCCAGGCCCCATGACAGCCTTGTTGGCAGTCCTGGTGACCCAAGCTCTGCTGGGGCCACACTGGAGTCCTTCAAGCTGCTGGGGGGTGGGGGAGGGGTGCCACTGGAGACCCCAACGTGGGGACCCCTTACGTGCCACAAGCCCTGGCCCCTCCCCCAGGTCCTACACGTCAGTGATCTGGGGGTGTGCCCATGACCACAGTTCCCTCTCTGGCTCCATTCCTTGCTGTCCCCCTGGCATGTCCTGAGGCTTGAGCGGCCCGTGCCAAGGCCCTGTGGTCGGGTGCCTCCTGGGAGGGATAGCAGACAGCCCTGTGGCTGGGTGAGAACTCCACTTGTGGGTGGGCAAAGCAGCTGGGGGGGGGGGGGGGGGGGCTCACAAGGGTCCAGGCAGAGAACAAGGCCTGGCAGCCCTGGCCCAAGGGGACCTCAGGGGTGGCTTTAATTGGTGGGAGAGGGCCCCAGGCATCCCAGGTATGTTTTTCCAGCAGGGTTCCGGGCCTCTCTCCTTATCCTGCCTGTCCCAAGGTCTGCTAAGTCACCTCCCCACTGCCACCTGTCTAGGCACCCTTACCCACCGAGCATCCTGGCCAGGGCTGAGGTTCAAGGAGGACCCACCCACCCACCTGTCCCTGTGGGACCTCAGTCCCCACCCACCCAACGGCCTGCCCCCTCTAAGTTCAGAGCTTCGACGTGAGACCCCCATGAGGGCGTGAGCTCTCCAAGGGCAGGGAGAACCCCCACAGTGGCCCCATGGCAGAGCCTGGACAGACCTCACCCTGTGTGCCCAGGCTTCTGGCCGCAGTGACCCCAGCAGGGGTGGTTCCAGGGCAGAGGAACGCAGGAGAGCATCTTGGAACCCCTCGTTATCCACCTCTGCTTCTGAGTTAAAGGAAGACGCAGGCATGGGAGTGCCTAGCACACCTGGGGACCTTACACCCACCTGGCCCAGACTCAGGGACCGGAGGGCCAGCTGCCGCTGAGTGCAGCTCTCCATGAAACGAATTTTGTGTTAAGGGGCACCTGGGGGCTCAGTCGGTTAAGTGTCCGTCTTCGGCTCAGGTCATGATCTTACAGCTTGTGGGTTTGAGCCCCGTGTCCTGCTCTGTGCCGACAGCTCAGAGCCTGGAGCCTGCTTCAGATTCTGTGTCTCCCTCTCTCTCTGCCGTTACCCCTCCCGTACTCTGTCTCTCAAAAATAAACAAAAAAAAATTTTTTTAAACAATTTTACGTTAAGACTATAGCTTATTTAGCGTAAACACAGGTTATCTGTGAGGCAGGGTGGAGCGTCATGTGGGGAGCTCAGCCTGGGGGTTCCTCGGCAGCAGGAGCCCAGGGTTCCTGCACCCCCAAGTCTCTGTGGGGCCAGAACCAACCTCAGCAAAGGGGGAACCCCTGTACCAGGGCCCCAGGCTCCTACATGGGGTCCCACACAGGCTCCCATTCAAGGCCAGGCTGCCCTGGAGAATCATCAAACCCATACCTGCTCCCCGACTGCTGGAAGATCCCACAAAGGATCCGAAACACACACACCTCCTGACCCTCCCTGATCATGACCCTCACCTTGACCATGATCTTGACCTTTGCCCTGATCATGATCCTCATCCTGGGCCTAACCCTGACCCCTTTCTCGGTGCTGGCCTGTGTCCTGCCCACTCCCTGTCCCCTGAGCTGTTGCCCCCCCCCCCCCTCCAGCCATGCCCTTCTCCCAGGAGGCGGTGGGCACAGCCCCTGCTCCTCTGCCTGGGAGGTTGGCACCCAGAGGCTGGCACCCAGCCCCCACAGAGATGCCCTCCCAGATGGGCAGCCCCCTGTGGCCGCTCCGGCCCTACTCCTCTGCCTACAAGCAACTCAGAGCCATGGGGGTCAGAAAAAGGTAATGGGGGCCCTTCTGGATACAGCAGGACCACTCTGGTGCTTCACCCTCCCAGGGGGCTGGCGGGGAAGGATCGCCAGGGAGGAGGTGCCCAACGGGGGCCCCTGCGCTTTGGGGTGGTATCGGCCCCGGGGAGGTGTCCCAAGGCCTGCTGCTGTCAGTGATGGCCCCACCCCAAAATGTGGTCCTTCCACTGGGTGGTCTTTGCTCCCAGGCAGGGGTGGGGCTGGGCAGGCTGGCACCTCTGGGGGTGCTAGGGTCTGGATGAGGGTGGAGCCCACCCCAGGGACCATCCGAGCACTTTGGGCTCCCCCGCCAGGGACGAGCGGTGCCCAGGAGCCTCCCTGCACGCCCGGGGCGAGCACCCTCTCAGCCCCCAAGGTGTGGCTGATGGTGCCCCTGCCACCTCAGCCTGGAGCAAACACAGGACGTGTCTGCAGGGCCCTGGAGGGCCCATGCTGGCCCCTGCCTGGAGGCGAGTGATAATGGGGCTACCGCCCACCAAAGAGCTTTCCGAAGGCCAAGTCCTGTCTGGCCACCCCGGTGCCCAGTGGGTGAGGCAGGGGCGGGGCCTGTAGCCACTACATAAGGCGTCCGGGGCCGGCCACTCGGGCTGCACACAGGTGCAGGGAGCCTGCCCGGTGTTCGCGACGGGAGGGGCCGGGTCCAGCGGTGACCTCTCTTCACGCATCATGCTGGGGCCTCGGCTCCTGCTGCTCCTGTCCTGCGGGGGAGCCCTGCTCGGCGCTGGTGAGTGGGGGCCCGCAGGCCGCGCCACAGGGGCGGACAGACGCCCGCTGCCCCGGCGTCAGGCTGGCCGCAAGGACGTCGATGGAGCGGAGGCCCCTCCCTGCTCTGTAGCTGCCCCCCACTCGCCAAGACCCAGGCCTCTGCCAGAGAGCAGGCTGCCACTCACCCCTGCCCTGGGCGCAGTGGCCAAGAAAGGACGCTGGGCTGCGGCAGGGCAGGGGTCCCTCGGGGACACACAGTCTCTTCAACAACCGTGCGTGCAGCGAGATGCGGGCACGCTGGGCAGGACGGTGCTGCCCGGGGCTCCGCTCTCCACACTGGGCCCCAGGACCTGAGAGCGCTGTAGGGTGTAGGGAGCAGGGCAGCGGCCTCGTGGGTGCTGGAGCCGAAGGGCCCAGCTGGAGACCCCAGCTCCACTGGGTCCTATGAACAGACGAGCCACAAAGTGGGCTCTAGGCCTCAGTTTCGCTGCTCGTAAAAGTGGAGGAAACATTCCCCCCCTCATGGGGCTACCGTAAGGATTAAGGAAGCGGGGCCAGAAGGGGGCTCATGTCAGGGCCCAGGGCCACCACCACCGTTGCAGAGGCTCAGACAGGGCTGCCGCTTCCTCCCGCCCCATCTTCCCAGCCAGGCCCAAGGAGCAGGGGTCCCTTTCCCCCTCCCCTCACCCCCACCTCCGGTTGCTGGTAACCACCCCAGACCCCCCGACGCCACAGGCTGAGCACAGCCTTCACTCCTGCCCCCAAGCCAGCCCCAAGGGGTCCTACGGTGGCCCAGAGACTGCGGGCACCAAGCCCTCTGGGCCTCTCTCTGCCCGAGCCCAGCATGACTGGTTTCTTCTCTCTCCTTAATCCTTGGTCGGCTGCTCCCTCCTTGGCGGGCCCTCGGCCGGGGACCCTGGGTGTAGGTACTGGGGGTGGGCCATGAACTCCTGAGCCCAGTGGGTCTCCCCTCGGCCCGCCCCGCCCCTTCCCTCCCATGAAGCCTGTCCCTCACCCTCGTGGCTCTGAGCACTCAGGACCCCTGGCCAGCCAAGGCCACTTGCCTGGGCACGTCCCCTCTGAGACCTGGACCCAGAACCAGGACGAGAAGGGGGGCACCCGGGAGCCAGCCGGGGTGGGGTGCAGGCCTGCCGGTGTGACGAGTGGATGTCGAGCCATGGGGGTCCAGCTGTGAGTGCCACAGGCCCCATCCATCCACGTTTCGGCAAACGCCCTCTGAGCACCAACTCGCGTGAGGGTGCTGAAAGGCGGGCCCTGCCCTCCTGGACCAGAGACTCAAAGAGCACAAGGTCAGACGCAGGGGCCCTGGGGTGCTGGGGACTTGGGGCAGGTACAGGAAGAAGGCTCCTGAGGCAGGCCGGGGTGGAGACGGAACGGGCAGGGGCGGGCAGGGTCTCCCAGCGTGTAGAAGGGACAGCACGTGCTCTGGTGGCGCTGTGGCCTGCGGGGCTGAGAACGGTTGGGATGGCAGAGCCGCCCACCCTGCGGGCCCCGTGGGTCCGTCCTGGGATTCTGAGCGGGGATGCAGAGGGCCCCCCGGCCTGCCTCCTGAGCGTGCCTCCAGGGAGCCTCCGCCGCCAGTGGTGGGGGCCACGGCTGACACAGAGCCGGAGGGCCTCAGTGAGGCTGGCAGGGGGGGACGAGGAGCTGGTGGAGTAGCCACTGCAAGGGGGGGGGACCAGGGAGTGACCCACTGCGGGGGGTGGGGCAGAGGATACAGCCGGACGTGTCCTGGGGGCGGTGGTGAACTGAGAGGAGGGGCAGAGATGGGGACCCGTGTGGGGGACACCGTGGAGGGAAGAGGCCCAGGAGACCAAGTGTCACTAGCCCGCTGGAACTAGAGCAACACAGCCTCCACGCCACCTGCCCCATCTGGGGACCCCCTCGGCCACCGGGCAGTTGTCCACATCCCCTGGCATCGCCCCGAGACCCAGAAACACGGCAGAGCCAGAGGCAGAGGGAGCACGGGGGAGGGGGCAGGATCAGGACCCCAACAGCTGCACAGGCTGCTGAAGCAGGTGGGAGCCTCGGCAGAACTGAGGGCCCGAGTGGGTCTGGGGGACGGAGGCACTGGGAGCACGGCGGCGGGGGGAGAGCCGAGGAGGCCACGGCCCACAGGTGAGGCCCGCGGGGTCAGCGACTCCTGCCCCTGGCGGTCACGTGACCGTCTTCACCGGGCACTTCTCTAGTAACGGTCACCACGATCCCAAGACTAAGAGGTTGGCAGGGAGGGAGGAAGTAGGAACGCAGCCACTTGGGCGGCTGGTAGACGGGGTAGCCCCCCGGGGACTCTGGACCTCACCCCCGGGAGCACGGTGGGTGGGGTGCAGCCAGACGGAAGGACAGCCCGGACAGCCGCCCACCGACTCCGGGCCGGCTCGCCTCCAAGGCCCAGCCCTGTGCTGTCAGGGGGCCGCTCCCTCCCCAGGTCGCCTCGCGGCCTCCGGCTCAGTGACCACAAGGCCCCTCCCGCCCGGGGTCCACAGGGGAGCCAGGCAGCCTGTCCCGCGTGGGGGGCTCTCTCTGTTCAACCTGGGGGGCGCCTGCAGCGTGAGTGCTGGGAGCCCGGCAGGCAGACCGCAGGTGCGGCGGGGCACAGGGACCCCTCGCCCCACTCCGCCCACAGGACTGGCACGGGGCCACACACCTCTCGTTCCCCCAGGGGCCTCTCCGTCCTCCCAGCACCCCCAGCTGCCATCTCCTCGCCCTCAGGCCCCGCTCCTTGCCTTTCCACACATGCACGTGCACCGGCCTGCCCACGCAGGGACCCGGTGCACGTGTGACACGCGTGGCTGAGCCGGGCTGCTCAGAGGGCGTGAGGAGTAGAGCCGGAGCCAGCAGGCTCTGAGCTCCCGCCACACGGCTCCTGGCCGACAAGCCGCACACCCGGGGCGGTGCTGACCGCAGCCTCTGTCCACACAGGCCTAGACGACACCCCCTCTGTGCACCCGGGTCTCCAGAGGCTGCAGGACTCCCCAAAGACAGGTGAGGGCCACAGCCAGCCTCCCATCCCGTCCTGCAGAGCTGCCCGGAGCACCGAGGCCACAGGGTAGCCGTGGTCTGGGGTTTCCCTGAGGGGAACCCGGCTCCGCAAAGTCTCAGCCGGCCCCTCGCCTGGAGGGAAACAAGCCCACGCAGCCGGAGGGGACAGGTGCCCGCGTGGGTGCTGAGCTGCAGCTCTGTGCCCTGCAGACCCCGGGGCCGATGCCTCGGTTCCTGTAAGGCTTGGGAGGCAGACCCAGCCCACAGCTGGCCTAGGACTGCGGGGCGGGCAGGGCCTCTTTCCCGCCCACACCAGGAGGGCCTGGAACTTAGCCAGGGGCCCAGCTCGTGGGGTCAAGCCTCCCCACACCTGCCCCGTCAGCCAGGTGGACACAGGGCCCCAAGACTCTGTCCGCTACCCCCACAGGCTCAGACAAGGGCTGGTGCTCCACATGGGGGGCCGGACACTTCTCCACTTTCGACGGCCACGTGTATGACTTCCCGGGAACCTGCAACTACATCTTCTCTGCCACCTGCAAAGACGCGTCGCCCACCTTCAGCGTCCAGCTACGGCGAGAGCCCAGCGGGAGCATCTCCCGGATCATTGTGGAGCTGGGGGCCTCTGTGGTCACCGTGCAGAAGGCAGTCATCTCCGTCAAGGATGTGGGGTAGGCCACGTGGCTGGGGTGGGAGGCTGGGCGGGCAAGGGGGCTGTCCCTGACCACTCTCGTCCCACAGGGTCGTCAGCCTGCCCTACACCAGTAACGGGCTCCAGATAACACCCTTCGGCCAGAGCGTGCAGCTGGTGACCAAGCAGCTAGAGCTGGAGCTGGTGGTCATGTGGGGCCCAGGCACCCACCTCATGGTGAGGACGCCGGCAGGTGTGGGGGCCCGGGGCCCGGTCCTCCCAGGGTGGGGCACTGACCAGGAGCCTGGGCGGGCCCGGGCTCACCCCACCGGTGCGGCGAGGGTCCCGGGGCCCCCTGACGGCGGTGCCCACCCACCCGCCACCGCAGGTGCTCGTCGAGAAGCGGCACAGGGGCAGGCTGTGCGGTCTCTGTGGAGACTTCAACGGCGAGCGGACGGACGAGTTTCTGAGTGAGGAAGGTAGGTGGGGGCCGGGGCCCAGACCCCCTGAGGCCCGGCCCCATGGTGCTGACCCTGCTCCGCCCCCCACCCCTAGGCAAACCCCTGGAACCCCATGTGTATGCCGCCCTCCAGACGCTGGATGACCCCAACGAGATCTGCACCTACGAGGCCGTCCCCAGCCCCTGGGTCCCACAGGCAGAGCATGTACGTGAGGTGACGGGGACCCCAGGGGCCGCGGTAGCCCTTCAGCCACGGTCGGGGCCGGCCGGTGGAGCGTGAGGGGCTCTCCGGGGCCAACGACACCCCTGGCCTTCTAAGGCTGGTGTGGGATCGGCCTTGACCCCCAAAACCCCGAATGGCCCTCTGCCCAGGCCCAGACCTGCAGCCAGCTGCTGACCCTGGTGTCCCCCGAGTGCAACGTGCCCAAAGAGACATTCGTGCTGAGCTGCCAGGTGGACATGGCCGCGTGCGTCCCGCCAGGCCGGCGGGACTGTAGCTGTGCGACGCTGTCTGAGTACTCACGCCAGTGCAGCATGGCTGGCCAGGCCGTCAGCAACTGGCGGGGCCCCGGCCTCTGCTGTGAGTCCTGGGGAAAGGCCCCCCGTGCCCCCCCCCCCACGTCTGTGAGACGGAAGGAGAGCGGGTGGAGGAGGGCTGGGCTAGGCCCTTGGCGGGGCAGGGCAGGAGGGGCGGGCTCTCACGGAGGCCGCGCGTGCCTGCAGCCTTGGGCCAGTGCGCGGCCAACCAGGTGTACCAGGAGTGCGGCGAGGCCTGCGTCAGGACCTGCTCCAACCCCCAGCACGCCTGCTCCGGCTTCTGCACCTTCGGCTGCTTCTGTCCAGGAGGTGAGGGCAGGAGGGAGGTCACCGGGGGGTCCAAGAGAGCGCCAGAACACACGGCACCGGATCCGACCAGGAGCGGCACCCGGGTCTGGGCACCCTGGCTCGAGGGGAGGGTGGCTGCGAGTGCAAGCGGGGGACGGGGTCAGGGAACAGAGGGACAGGAGCCTGGAAGGACCGCCCAGCGAGGGCGTGGGAGGGCATCTGGCCCCGGGGCTAGGAAAGCCCTCTCCTGCAGATACGGTTCTCGATGACATCTCCAAAAACCACACCTGCGTGCCGGTCACCCAGTGCCCCTGCGTGCTCAACGGGGTGGTCTACGCCCCCGGGGAGGTCATGACATCCGCCTGCCAGACCTGGTGAGTGCCGGACGGCTTGCCAGGGCACGCGGGCAAGACGGAGCCGTGGGGGGCGGGACGCAGGGCTTATATAAGGGGCAACCTCAGCCCCGGAGGCAGCCAGCTCTACCAGCCTGGAGCGTCTGGGGGTGCCAGCTGGGTCACCCCCCGCCGGTCTGCAGCCAGTGTACCATGGGCCAGTGGAAGTGCACAGAGCAGCCCTGCCCCCGACGCTGCTCCCTGGAAGGCGGCTCCTTTGTCACCACGTTCGATGCCAGGCCTTACCGCTTCCACGGCACCTGCACCTACATCCTCCTGCAGGTAGGACACGCCACAGCGGGGGCGGGAGGGCCACACCGAGCACCCCCGGGCCATCTGTGCTGAGCCACATCCCCCTCCTAGAGCCCGCAGCTCCCCGAGGGGGGGTCCCTCATGGCCTCGTACGACATGTCTGGGCATTCTCACTCGGAGACCGCGCTAGCTGCTGTCATCTACAAGTCCAGCCAGGTAAGGCCACCCTGTCAGCGGCTGCTGTGCTCACCCCGGGTTCCCAAGCATTTGCATCCCTGCTACGTCCCAGCTCCTGCTTCATCCGGCCTGGCAGGAGGGGAGGCCACCCCCCGCTCCGGGCACCCCCATGACTCAGGCCACCCTCCCTCCAGGACAAAATCGTGATTTCTCAGGACGAGGTCCTCACCGACAAAGGAAACACCAAGTGGCTACCATACAAGACTCGTACGTCCTTAGCCCCTGCCCAGCACCTAGGGCCGCGCTGGGAGACAGTCCCAAAGTGGGCTGCTTCCTGAGCCCCCTGTCCCCCCAGGCAACATCACAGTCTTCAGGCAGACGTCCACCCACCTCCAGATGGCCACCACCTTCGGGCTGGAGCTCGTGATCCAGCTAAAGCCCGTGTTCCAGGCGTACGTCACCGTCGGGCCCCAGTTCAGAGGCCAGACCACAGGTGAGCCCCTCCCTGGCCTGCCCGGCTTGGCCAGAGCAGAGAAAGGGCCCAAGAGAGTCTTGCTCGTTCAGCGCTCACGGCCCCAGGCTGGCCCTCCCAGGTGGCAGCCAGTGACAGCCTCATGCCCAGGGCATGGTGATGGGAGGAGACGGGCTTTGAAGTTTGGGGCAGGGCAGGAGAGCAGGCTGGCTCCCCGCCTCACGGCCCGGCCGCTGCAGGGCTCTGTGGCACCTTCAACGGGGACACGACCGATGACTTCATGGCCAGCACGGGCATCGTTGAGGGCACTGCCTCGCTCTTTGTGGATTCCTGGCGGACCGGGAACTGCCCAGCCTCGCTTGAGCGTGAGACTGACCCCTGCTCCATGAGCCAGCTCAACAGTAAGTGCCAGGCCCCGGGGGAGGTCCGCGGGTGGGCGCGAGGCCCAGGCTGGGTAAGCCCAAGACCCATGCCGCCCCTGTCCCCCCAGAGGTGTGTGCAGAGACCCGCTGCTCAGTGCTGGTGAGGGAGGGCACGGTGTTCGAGAAGTGCCATGCCACGGTGAACCCCAGGCCCTTCTACAAGGTGGGCAGGGCCTGCGGGCCAGTGGGGGGCCCGGGGGGTGGGCCCTGGGGGTCGGGGGTCCCCCGGCTACCATGCCCTGTCCACCCGCAGAGGTGCGTGTACCAGGCCTGCAACTACGAGGAGACCCTCCTCCACGTCTGCGCCGTCCTGAGTGACTATGCCCGAGCGTGTGCCACACGGGGCGTCCTGCTACGGGGCTGGAGAAGCGGCGTGGACAACTGCAGTGCGTGTGGCGGGCGCGGGCAGGGGCGGGAGGGGCCCAGGGCATGCGGGGATGGGGGAGGGGGGGCAGGGGTCACAACGGGGTCCCGCCCAGTTCCGCCCAGCCACCCCCCCGAGGGCCTGACCCCAGCGCCCCCACAGCCACCCCCTGCACGGGCAACCAGACATTCGGCTACGACAGCCGGGCCTGCGGCCGCACGTGCCTCTCACTGTCCGACCGCGCTGCCGAGTGCCACCCGAGTGCGGTGCCCATGGACGGCTGTAATTGCCCCGAGGGCACCTACCTCGACCACGAGGCCCGGTGCGTGCGCAAGGCCCAGTGCCCCTGCCTCCTGGACGGCTCCAAGTTCATCCGAGCTGACCAGTCTGCCATGGTCAACGGCGTCATCTGGTGAGCAAGGGGTCCCCGGGGGAGCTGGCCCACCCTAGCCCGCGGCCCCCAGCCAGGGCCAGCACACTCACACAGCCCCCCTCTCGCAGCTACTGCATCAACGGGAGGCTGAGCTGCCCAGGGCGGCCGCAGATGCTCCTGGGTACGTAGCTGTGCAGAGGCCGGTGGGACTGGACAGCCACGTGCCGTGGCCCCTCTAAGCCAGCCTCACCCCTGCCCCACCCCCCCCAACTTCCCTGCAGCCACCTGCTCGGCCCCCAAGATCTTCCAGTCCTGCAACCAGTCTTCGGAGAACACGTTTGGGGCAGCCTGTGCCCCCACGTGCCAGATGCTGGCCAGTGGCATCCCCTGCGTAAGGCTTGGGGCAGAGGGGCAAGGGAGGTCCCCCGAGGGTAGACCCCCCCTGGACAGCCTGTGGCGGACGCCGCCCAGGGCCTCTCCCTGGACCACGAGAGGATTTTCGCAAAATCCCCAGGGAAGGCAGGGCCACGCTGTCCCTCTGTCCCCGTCAGCCCGTGACGAGGGTGGCTGGTGCCCAAAGGGGGCTGAGAGGGTCATGAGTGGCCCTGGTGGCCAGGCCTCCCACCATTCAGGGAGGGGATGTCACAGCTCAGCAGTGACACAGAAGCACCAGGACCTTGCTAAGAGAAGGGCCTGGAGCAGGTGTGACCACAGGGGACAGACTGGGAGGAATACCGGGGGTCTCAGGAGGACCCAGGGCCCTCTGGCAGCAGCAGGCAAGGCCGTCCTCCCAGGGACCGCTGACCCTCTCCGTACAGGTGCCCACCAAGTGCGAGCCTGGCTGTGTCTGTGCCGAGGGGCTCTACGAGAACGCCAGGGGGCAGTGCGTACCCCCTGAGGAGTGTCCATGCGAGTTTGCAGGGGTCTCCTACCCCCGGGGCGCCCAACTGCACACTGACTGTAAGACGTGGTAAGCCACAACCTTACCCCGGAGGCCCCGGTGGCCCGGAGGTGTCCCGGGGTCTCCCACCAACCCCACCAAGGTCGGGGCCCAGCAGGAATGCACGTAGGGCCTGGGACCCCCTGGAACGCCACATCACCAGCTTCTCTCCCCAGCACCTGCTCGGGGGGGAGGTGGACGTGCTGGCAGAGCGCCCGGTGCTCGTCTACCTGCACCCTGTACGGGGAGGGCCACGTGGTCACCTTTGACGGGCAGCGCTTCACGTTCGATGGCAGCTGCAGCTACGTCCTGACCACAGTAAGGCCCCGCCCTGGGCCGTGGGCAGTGGGCGCCACGGGGGCCGCTGGGCAGGCTCCTCAGCACCCCCTCCCCACAGGACAGCTGCGGGGCCAACAGCTCCCAGCCCACCTTCAAAGTCCTGACAGAGAACGTCGTGTGTGGGAAGTCAGGCGTCACCTGCTCCCGGGCCGTCAAGATCTTCCTGGGGGTGAGCGGGCTGGGTGGGGCCTCCTCACACTTCAGCCACCAGAGCCCCAGGTCCTGGCCGCTGGGCACCCCCAGACCCCTGCCGTCTGCGTGGTGGGCGGCAGGAGCCCCCGGAGCTGCATAGCGGTGCTAAGGGGCGGGGGGTGCTCTTCCCAGAAGCTTGATCCTCAGCCCCTGGTTCAGTTTCCACCACGCTCTGGAATGTTCTGCCCAAATTCCAGAGGGCAGGCCCCCAGCACAGAACTGGCCTCTGGCAGACACCGGCCCAATGCGTGTCCACACTGCCTCAGAGAGCCCCGGGCAGGGGACGTGGAGCCCGGTGACATCTGGCGGCCGCCAAGAACTGCGGACAGGCCGCCTCATGACAGCCCCGCCCCACAGGACCTGACCATAGTGCTGGCGGACAGGACGTACACGGTCAGTGGGGGGGACCCTCACGTTCACTTCCGGGTGCAAACCGGCTCCCTGAACCTGGTGCTGGACATCACCATCGGTAGCAGGTACAACCTGACCCTCGTCTGGAACAAGCACATGACCGTCTACATCAAGATCACGCGTGCTGCCCAGGTACAGGCGCTGCCCCAAGGCCCGGGGCGGCCCGCGGGGCAGGGGCGGGGCCCGCCCTGACGCCAGACCCCCGCAGGACGCACTGTGCGGCTTGTGCGGCAACTACAACGGGAACATGAAAGACGACTTTGAGACACGCAGTAAGTACGTGGCGTCCGACGAGCTGGAATTCGTCAACTCGTGGAAAGACAGCCCCCTGTGCGGAGACGCCAGCCTCACGCTGGACCCCTGCAGCCTCAACGCCTTCCGCCACGTGTGGGCAGAGCGCACCTGCAACATCATCAACAGCCAGACCTTCGCCGCCTGCCACAGCCAGGTGGGCCCCCGCCCCCAGCGCCCCCAGCACCCCCCCACCGTGCGCTCCTCGGACCCTGGCCCAGGCGGGCGCGCCGGGCAGGCTCTGAGGGCCCCTTCCCACAGGTGTACCGCCTGCCCTACTACGAGGCCTGCGTGCGAGACACGTGTGGCTGCGACACCAGCGGGGACTGCGAGTGCCTGTGCGACGCGGTTGCCGCCTACGCCAAGGCCTGCCTGGACAAGGGCGTGTGTGTGGACTGGAGGACGCCCGACTTCTGCCGTGAGTGCCCTGCCCTGTCGGCAAGGCTGCCCGCATGCAGTGCTCTCCCCGGGCGGGCGCGGGTACAGGCGGCCCCCCGACCAGGGCACCAAAGGCCTGATGGACGCCCCTTCCCCCAGCTGTCTACTGCGATTTCTACAACGGCCACACGTCGGGGGACAGTGCGCCCACACAAACCCAGGACACCAGCTGCACGTGGCACTACCAGCCATGCCTCTGCCCCGGGAACCCGCAGAGCGTCCCAGGCGCCAACATTGAAGGTACAGGCCAAGAAAGAGGTCTGGGCAGAGGATGCACCGGGAGGAGAACGGGGTGTCGGGGGCTGGGGACGGGGGCGGGGGGTGGGGGGCCTGTATCCAGGCTTCCGCGGTGACGCCGGGACAGGCGGGAGACACAGAGGGGCGGGGCCCTCCAGACCATCTTCTCTGCAACCCGCTCCCCAGGCTGCTACAATTGCTCCCGGCACGAGTACTTCGACCACAGCAAGGGGAGCTGCGTTCCCTGTGGTAAGCCCCATCGGCCACCCAAGGCCCCCTCCCAAGCACCCCCCCACCCCGTGCCCCCCAGACCCCGCACATCCTTCTTGCGACCTCCCAGCTGAGGCTCCCGGAGACCCTGGCAGTCTGAGCCCGGTCAGTACAAACAGGAAAAGCATCAGCCTCCCTTCCTCCTCCCCAAACATCAACCCACCCGGTCCCCCAGACCCAACCCTGCCACCCTGCTGGGGGGTGTGGGCGTGGACCGGGAATCCGCTGGGAATTCAGCACCAGGTCGCCCAGACGACCGCCTTATCATGGGACGGGACAGAAGAAGGTGCAGACGGAGGCAGACGAAAAGCAGGGACGCGGGCACCTCTGTGGCAGCTTCGTCCCCCGGGGTCTGTAGCTGCACGAGGCGGGGGGCAGACCCTCTTCACCGCTCCTTTCCTTGCAGTGCCGCCACCCGCCACGCCCAGGCCCACCACAGGTGATTGCACACGCCCGAGGTGCCAAGGGGAAGGGCGCTCTCCCCCAGCTCCCCGCCAGCTCGGCGGGGCTGTGTCTGTCGGGTCGGGTGCCCAGACCCATGGTAGACAATCCTGTCCCTGCATCCGCAGCCAGTGTGTGGGGGATGGGGCAGGGAGCTCGCCAGGACCGTTCCTGGGGCTGCTCTGCACAGGGGGACCGGTGAGGTCACAGGGGAAGGGACATTTAAGCCTCTGCCCCCTGGCCCACCGCAGCCTAAGCAGCCACTGAGAACACCAAGGCTGACGGGGAGCTCAGGGTGCGGGTTGGGGGAGGGGCCCCACACCTCAGCACTGAGAGAACTTTCCAGAAAGTTGCATCCTTAGCACAGAATCCCTGCTTCGGGGTGGCCCTCGGTTTCCACAAAAGACTCATTCTAGGAAAAGCTTGTCACAGTACGTGACCGTTCCCTTCCGCCTTACGCTATTGATAGAAAACACGTACGACATGCCACTGAGACGGGCCCCTGCAACAGGCACGGGCCCGGCATGCTGCCCACCCTACCTGGCACAGCAGAAGGCCTCCTGGCAGCCGACGCACCTTGTGTCCTGTTAGAAGCGGTGGGTGGATGGACAGTCAGTGGCCCAGCGGCCACGCGGTCAATGAAAACACCACCAAAGCCACTCAAGCCAGGGCCAGTCACAGTAGCACATGGGAATGAGAGGGGAGAGGACAGGGGACACAGAGCCCTCCCGAGGGGTGCAGGGACCTCAGAATCAGCAGGGAAAGTGGGGGCAGGGCTGGAGGGATGTTCTGGGCTCTGCCCCCTGCAGACTCTCCTCGAACCACCTCTGCCATCACCACACGGGCCACCTCAGCACCAGCCGCAACAGCCTCTATCGAGTCAACGGCCACAGGATCCACGGTGACACAGGCCACAAGGAAACCCACGACGTTCACGCTGAGCTCAGCCACGCAATCCACAGCTCGGGCCACAGAGCAGACCACGCCAGTACCGCCGATCCCACACACGTCAGAGACATCCACAGGGCCCCCAAGTAAGGATGCCGCCACGTGACAGGCCCCAAAAGACCAGGCACAACACATACCGAGAAACAGGACGGAAGCAGCAAGGGGCTGCATGGGAGGGAGGCAGGTGAGGTCGGGTCACGAGGGGGTGCCCATCGAACCCCCAGGCTCAAGCGTGGCGCCCTAATGCAGCTGCTCAGCTTCTCAAGACCAGCATCAGAGACCCACCCTAGGGGAAACACACACCCAGGGGGCCAGCACACGTGCCACTGCCTTCAGTGCAGCCCAAAGTACTACAGGTTGGGTGAGGAGCGTCCCAAATCGTCTGACAGGAACCTAGAAACTGAGACCTTACCCAGAACACGAGCAGGAGGCCCATGGCGGCAGGCACCGCCCAGCACAGAGAGCCAGATGAGAGTGGGGGAGGGGGAAGGGTGCCACATGGGCAAAGCAGTACCAATTGAAAGAACACTCCAGAAGCCAAGGTGCAAAGGACTCACAAAAACCCAGGGGGAGACGGAAGGTAACACGATAGA